>NC_057812.1:588472038-588472299 GCF_018294505.1 Triticum aestivum | reverse complement strand
GCCTCGAGTCGGAAAACGTTCAACACGAAAGTTTTTCGTCTCGTCAAAACGGTCAACTTTGCTTTTGGACACATTTTCATCCGAGGTCGTTTGCTGCCTCAAAAACCTTGCCGGGGAAAGCTTGCCGCCGTGAACAGTAACCTTGCCGGGGAAAGCTTGCCGCCGTGAACAGTAACCTTGCCGGGGAAAGCTTGCCGCCGTGAACAGTAACCTTGCCGGGGAAAGCTTGCTGCCGTGAACAGTAACCTTGCCGGGGAAAGC